>NC_063050.1:10292781-10312781 GCF_018812025.1 Megalobrama amblycephala | reverse complement strand
CAATAGGAGAGAGCGGCAACAGCACTGGTATAAGGTCTCATTACTTTTAATGAAGATAATTGTGTGTTATGCGTCTGCGACTTACTTTCACTTTCATATGCGGCAGTTTGCGCGTCAGCTTGCTGAAGAGATCTGCGGCGATGTGTGATGCAGTAGCGTTGTCATATCTGACTCTCACATGTTTCAGTTTTAGTATTTTGGGGAGAAGTAAAATTTATAGTTTCAACAACCAGATGCATTTAGACTGAGCATAGACAGTTTTGACTGGAATGCGTCCCAGACCATCTCCTGAAGTGGTTTGAGCGATCGGATTTAAATCCGTCTCAAATGCGTATTTAGGCATTTAGGCATTTAGACCTGGTCTTTTCACGATCGGATAGCTATCCGATCAGAGAAAATGCATGAAGTCACCAGGTGCAAACAGACCCTTTGACGTTCTTCAAGCGCTTAGATATACACGGGAGCGTTCGAAAGCAGGCGTCTATCAGAGGATCCCTAATATATGCTTTCAAATGCTCCCGTGTATATCTAAGCGCTCGGTGAAGAACGTCAAAGATGTCTACGACTGTCACATCAATGGTATAAAAGTGCGTCAAGACTTTGAACTTAAACGTGGCTGGGGCATCTATTTTACTCACACTGCTGTCCGCCATCCTGTTAATAACCTCTTTTTCTTAGGCTAGTTAACTTAAGTTCACGTTTCCCTCATTCATGTGTCGAGCACCGCCTTGAAGTAGGACGCTTTGAGCAAAGAAATCTATATATAGCGCTTTATTTTTTTTAATTAAAATATCGATATTTGGCGCAGCGATTCGATTCTCGTATCGCACAGAGAAGGATGACGATATATCGCCATATCGATATTTTGTCCCACCCCTAATCCTAACAAACCATACATCAAAGATTATTTATTCAGCTTTCTGATGTTGTATAAATCTCAATTTCAAATAAATTGACCCTTTCATATATTTATTTATTTATTTATTTTTGAGGTAAAATCCCTAGGCCACATTTAAAAAGGCCCAAAATCTAAAGAAAATAATGAATTATATTTCACATTAAGAAAATATAGCCTTTTTTTAGGACCATTCTAGTACATACATTATTGATATACTACTATAAATGAATACTTGAGAATTATATTAATTAATTTATTAATTAAGCGTTTTTACAGTAATGTAATGGGAAATTTGTAGGGTATTATACTTTGTTTTCATGAAAACTAACAGATTAATTTTTTTCTATGCAGAAAATATACTGTATATATATTTTATGTTTTGACTATGTGAATACATTTGAGGCATTTTAATTAATACTGCTCCAACTCATTCATCGCATTTAATTGTTTATATTTTACTAAATAAATGTTAATATGTATGTTAAGCTATTTTTACAAATGTTTATTTAATGATCATTACACCTCTAGTGGACAAAGACATATTGCTTTTTTGTTTGTTTTTAGTTGGATTTGCTAAAAACCAGGCGGTGTGTCAGAGCTCTGGACGATTCCTCTGCTTTCAGGACGCGGTGAGTGTGTGTGAGAGAGAGAGTGTTTATGAGTGTGTGTGTGACATGTACCACCTGTGATGTAAACGCGCTCCCAGCGCCACCGTGTGTTTGACAGGCCTGTCAGAGGAACTCGACTAATGACTGAACCGTGTGTGTGTGTGAAGGTAAAATAAGTTCATGTGTGCATGTGAATCTCGTTCCAGTGTGTGTTTGAGAGCTCGGCATCATGACGTCTGCCGTGTGGACTGTGATGTTCAGTACAGAAACACATGCTTCAGATTCAGTGCTGTGAGTGTAAGCCTCCCCTGCCGTGTGTGAAAGGCCTCCACAGGCTTCAGATCATGGGAAATTCACACACGCTTTTGTTTTTCTGTCATAATAGAGACTTTCCATTATATTCTGCTGTTTTTATACGGAGGCTTGTGCTGCCAGGGCAGGTTTTAATAATGAAGTGAAACTCAAATCTGTACGCTTGTGTTTTTGATTTAGTGTTGTAACATCCTGCAGTATCGTGCCCTCTGGCGCAGCGATGTGTCGCTCTCAGTGATGTTGTGTAATCAGATCCGTGATGGAGACACTGATGTTTCTGAGAGAGGCTCTCCTGCGGAGCCGCTGGAGCCGCTCGAGTCCAAGTCTGTCGCAAGAAAGAGCGTGAGACCCGAAACACAACGTGAACACGCTCGCCTCGCTCTCTCACTGCTTGACAGCATGAGAAAAACACTGATGTTTACAGAAAATAATATAGAAACATCACTGTTTCTCCATCATATGAGATCTGACAGAAGAGTGTGTTCAGCTGAAGCTTCAAAGCTCTTCCTGTGGCTGTAGTTTTACTTCCTGTTTGACAAGTGTGTGTCAAAGACATCTCATGTTTAACTGAAGCAAAAAGGCCTCCTTGCGTTATGTTGATAAAGATATCCATTAGCATTAGCATCTCAATGGCTGTTGATTTTAGGAGGAAACAGATATGAGCCATTTATACATTGCTTTCAATGATTTATCAGAATATGCAGCTACTTTTGAATGAACGGAGAAAGATGCTCTCTGGCAGCAGATTATTGTAGTTTCAACGTCAACCAGCAGGAGTGAACAGATGAAACTAACCTGAACTGAACATCTAATGAGGAAATTATATATATAAATGTTACGATTTTGGTCCATAAAGAAGACGAGGAGAAGAACGAGAGTTCAAATAACAGCAAAGCTTTAATAACTCAGAACAAAAGAGATATCATGTGACAGTGTGTACTAAAACACAAACAACACAGAGAACTGAAGGGCTTAAATACACAAGATAATGAACTCAAATGAAAAAAGATGTGCTCTGATTAAATAATAAATGATGAGCAGAAACGTAGGACACAAAAGTGTTTGAAAACCAAAACAGACTAAATGTGACGATATACACAATAATAACTACAGACATACTAATAATAACAAGAACAACAGCTAATTTGTCCATTAAACTCCAGAATGAAAGTATCTTCATGATGAGATATATTCCACTTTAAAAAATAATACATTTATATGATCCATATTTGTGAACATCTACTGTAAATATATCAGGATTGACTGTAAAACTGCAGCAACAATGATATTCACAATAAAAAAAACAGACAAAACAAGCTTGATTATGATTTATTAGCATGGTAATATATGCTAATATTCAATAAAATAATATATAATTAATAACAAGAAGGATGAAGATGGTTTTCTTGGTTTTTAATGTGCTTATAATATAATATAATATAATATAATATTATATTATATTATATTAGTTGTTTCTGTGTCGCTGTCCTCTGGATCACAGTGATGTCCAGTGTCTTTGATCTACAGTCACAGAAACATTATTAAGTTAGTTAACAGAGAAAATATCTCTATTTACAGTTTTAACACAGAAATGTGATCATTCACACACAAGCTGCAGGAGAGTCAGTAAAAACAGTCTCTGTTTCAGTGTCATTACAGGGTTTCAGTGAATCTGCTAACACAATTACTGCTGTAAACATTGAGTTCAATAAATACCCATAATCATCAGTTTCTGATCACTCACCTGTTCATAAATCACTGGATTAAACTCTTCCAGCAGACCTGTGAAATAGATCAATGTTAGATACTCACTTCTTCACTTATCTTATAGTTCATAATTATGAGATCATTTAATTCAGATACTCAAACACGTCATCCCAAACCCATCCGAGTATTTAGTGTAAAATATTACCTTTATTCTTCTTTTTCTTTCATACAGACTCTATAATAAGTGGAACTGCTATCAGGAGTAAAACCAAAGCCTCTGCAGTGACAGTAATCCCATCTGAACCTGAAAAACACAAGAGGAAACAGAAAATAAAAATAATGACTAAATCATAAGACAGATCTTATTGACAGACCTTTCACTTCCTGTTCTGACAGACGGTCAGATGTGTCAGGTGAGGAAATAACAGATATCATCCAGATATGAAGAATATTAAATGATTAAAAGATGTTGAGTATGAGAAAGAGATGAAGTGACCTATTGAGGAGATCTGATGGTCTGTGATTCTGCTGGACGGATTCATTTCTGATTCACTCCTGACTGAAAATGAGCTGATCGTTGAAACTTCAGTGGCATTTCTATCTGAAGGTTGAAAGGAAAATGTTATTACATTCATCTGAAATCTGCATATAACCATGAATTAATCAGTTCATTGATCTTTATATGAAGCTGCTGACAGATTTCCATCTAAATTTCTACTGTAGACACGTATGTCACATTAATCACTTACCCAGTTTAACCTTCAGAAACATCTCTGAGAAGATATCAGTTAAAGTCAAATAACGAGATAAAGGCCTCTCCACAACACACCAGTATTTTCCTTCATCCTCTGTGCTCAGATCAGTGATGGTCACGGTGAAAACTCTCTTCTTCTTGTCGTCAATCAGAGAGAATCTCTCGTCTTGAGCTGGAGATCCTGTTTTAACTATGGTGCTAGTTATCAATAAACACTCGCCTCTACAAAAATACTTTGGATTTGATTCATATCCAGATTCATATGGGCATCTGATATCAACTCTCTCTCCTCTGTATCCTGTAACTGTAACTCGAGCTTCTACAACAACAGCTGAAACACAAATATCATTATATAGAGCTGTTATGTGTGAGCAAGAGACATCAGCAGGCCAGAATAATAACTTACAAATATCATTCATATGAGTCTGATGATCATGTGATAATCAAGAGATCATGTCAAACTGTGTGTAAAAGAGCTCAGAGTCTCAAACTCACCTGTACAGATGCTGGAAAAGAGCAGCAGAACGTCCCACATGATCAACTTTGACAAGAGTTTCTCTAAAATAAAACACCAAACTCTGTGTGACAAACGTGACTCTCGTTCTCTTCCGTACTGAGTGAACAATGTGCAGCATCAGCAACTTATATTAACATTTACTTCCCCTTCTGTCTCTCTTACCACATCAGCTCTACAGGACATCAGAGAAGAGCACATTTGTGATGTTTCACAAGTGTCATATAGTCACTTGTCAGTCGTGGTACAGCGTTCCTCTCGTCTCCAACACTAAATTCACTATAATCACCTCAAATATGTATTTACAAACACATGCATTGATTTTAACACACTTGATCAAATTTCATGCACTGGATATAATATTTTTAGATCTCTTCTGGTGAAATACCGTCTCTCTCATGACATTGAGTGTCAAAAGACCTTCACTATGGCAAATCTAAATGAACTGACTTTATTCAAGTCTAAAATATTAGTAATTATTATAAAAATATTAACATCACTGAATCAAGCTGAATACATTAATTGATGTCAATGAAACTTCTATGGGTTAAATCTAGTAGAAACGGCTCTTAAAGGGGCTCTATGTAATCACAGCTAGTGGTTGAAATGGGTACTGCAGTCCAAATCAATATATTGTTTGCCGCGCCCCCTCCTCCTCAGACTGGATGCTTTCTTGAGTTGCCAGTTGGAAGACAAGTGGACTGGCAACCACAGGGTGGCGAAATACTATTGGGTAAATTGGCAAAGTCCGGTCTTGCAGAATTTCTGACACAGAACGCAAATTTCTAAGTGAAATAACTGGCTGTAGCAATGGTTTTCAGAGAAACGAGTATGTGAACTCAACTTATCTGCAAACATATTATGATATTTTTATGCTTTAGTACAGTCAAAAACTTACAGCTGTAAAGTATAGAGTACCTCAGAATGAAAAATGCCTAAAATAGTGGAAACAAACATCAAACATGTTCATTTGTGCCCATTTGTGAAAAGTCTTGAGGATGTAAAGCAACTGATTCCTTACAACATGAGAAAATAACCCAGTATTACACTTCATCTTTACTGCATCACTGAGGATTGAGAAACAAACAAGATCATGTTGCAGTGATGCACGCTGTCAAGACTTCATAATGACTCAACTGACAGATAAAGTTGTGAATTTACTCATGCACAAAACTAGAATATCACATAAAACACTTGTGAATAAAGCAGCGTTTTCATCAGTGAGACGAAGAGAACAAAACGATCACTTCCTGATAAATGGACGGCAAATATCAAACTGGAAGTTGCTGCAGTACACTGCGTTCCAAATTATTATGCAATTGACATATCAGTAAGATTTCAGTAGAATAAACATTCAGATTTTAGTTTTTCTAAGAAAATTTTTGTTTGTTTATTTATCCATGACTTTTTAGATAACTGGTATCAATCTCAGACAAAATAATTTGTCAGATCTATGGAAACCCTACTTAGAGGTTGTTCCACATTATTAAGCAAGTCACAGTTCTCATGCAATATGGGGAGGAAGAAAGATCTTTCTAAAGATGAAAAGCATGAAATGGTGCAATGTTGTGCAAAAGGCATGAAAACAACTAATATTGTGTGAAACTGAATGGAGATTATCAAATTATCATAAGATTTGTGAATGATTTAGAGCACAGCAGAACTCGGTCAGATAAAGGCTTATTAATGAAAGTTCCTGTCAAAAAAATGTATTGTATTAAAAGGGCAGCTATAAAAGAGCCAGTGTTGAGCAGCAAACAGGTATTTGAAGCTGCTGGTGTCTCTGGAGTCTTGAGAACCTCACCATGCAGGCTGGCAGTTGTGCTTAAAGATGCATTTTAGACACCACTAACCAAACCTAACAAAGAGAAACATCTACAGTGGGTGTAGAAATACATTTTCAAACAGTTTTATTGCTGTGGTGTTTTTTTGCAGCATGGGATAGTGCATAGTGCATTGTACAATAGTGCATTGTATTATGCACTATCCTCCTTTTTATACTATAGCTGAAAATGGCCAGTTATGAACTCCACATATCTTGCAAAAGTCATTTTAATACCCTCCATTTCACTTCCCAATAATCCAGCACAAATCTTCACCCAGCAGCTCCTTGCTGACGTCACAGTCTTGTTGGAACGTGGTGGCCATTCACCAACCGTCCAGAAATCCATCAATTTAGACCATCCATTGTAGTATGGCATTAGTCAGTGAATAAAACTATTTAAAAATGAGTCTTCATGTATTTCTACACCCACTGTAAATGTTTCTCTTTGTGAGCTTTGGTTTGGAGGGCCTGAAATGCATCTTTACGCACAACTGCCAGCCTGCATGGAGAGTTTCTTGAGACTCCAGAGGCACCAGCAGCTTCAAATACCTGTTTGCTGCTCAACACTGGCTTTTTTTATAGCTGCCCTTTTAATACAATTCATTTTTTTGGCAGGAACTTTCCTCAATTTGCCTTTATCTGACCGAGTTCTGCTGTGCTCTGAATCACTCACAAATCTTATGATAATTCGATAATCTCCATTAAGTTTCACACAATATTAATTGTTTTCATGCCTTTTGCACAACATTGCACCATTTCATGCTTTTCATCTTCAGAAAGATCTTTCTTCTTCCCCATATTGCATGAGAACTGTGGCTTGCTTAATAATGTGGAACAACCTCTAAGTAGGGTTTCCATAGATCTGGCAAATTATTTTGTCTGAGATTGATACCAGTTATCTAAAAAGACATGGATAAATAAACGAACAAACATTTTCTTAGAAAAACTAAAATCTGAATGTTTATTGTACAGAAATCTTACTGATTTGTCTCTTGCATAATAATTTGGAACGCAGTGTAGAAGCCTCTGTATATAATAATTTTGTATATAATAAATTAATTGCGCCTCAGAGCGAGCAGATGAAACACACTAAAGTTATGTTGTGTGTGTGTGTGTGTGTGTGTGTATGTGTTTGTGTGTTTGAGTCACACCGGCCTCATGATCCTGAAAACCCCCTCACACTCATCCTCAAGTAATTCCATTAGTTCTGTTGACTTTACTCAGATACTGGCTTGTTTTATGGCTGCTGTCTGCGGGTCGGGTATTTCGGAGGGATTTTTCCGTGCGCTGGTTTCCAGAGGGCCAGAATCAGCCCTCCTTGAGGTTTACAGGAACGCCAGGAATTCTGCTCAAGCTGCCGTGACTGTAAACGCACAGACAGTGCTTCATTTTTTGAGACGTGACCAGAAAAATGACCGAATGCATGTTTTTATCCTGATCCAGATTATTTTATATGTTTAAATGTGAGGAAGTACAGCCATCTTGATGAATATTTTCAGTTAATATGCCAGTAACAGATTGAGGTTGTTAATCTGAAGTAGAGTTTAATTCATATTTGTGATGATGTCACTGTGTTTCAGGATGATGTCATGAGGCCTCAGAGAGTTCGGCTACAGCATGAAGCTGCCGCCGTCAATCCCACCGCCGTGAGTCCGGATGCTTTAATACTTTTATTTGTGCATCAATTTGATCAAAAGTGACATTTATAATATTTCTATTTCAAATAAATGCTGTTCTTTTGAACTTTATGTTCATCAAAGAATCCTGAAAAACAAAATATCATGGTTTCCCACAAAAATAACAACATTGATAATAATTATAAGTGTTTCTTGGGCATCAAATCAGAATATTAGAATGATTTCTGAAGGATCATGTGACACTGAAGACTGGAGTAATGATGCTGAATAAATTACAGTTTACTATATATTCTCATAGAAAACAGTTATTTTACAGTGTAATAATATTTCTCAATATTTGAAATATGTACCACATTCATATACCATGACAAAAACACAGTTTAATGTTATTTTTTTTCATATGCAGCAGCAGTTATTTTTACAGTCAGTGTTTTGTGAGGGTTTGGTTTGTTGCTCTGACCTCTGACCTCGGGTCACAGCGGGCGTAACGGCGTCAGACTGAAGTCCTGCGGCGCTAAACAAACAGAGAAATACAGAGCTGAGATTAGACGAGCACGAGTCGAGCGCTGCCGCAGAGACGCCCGCTGTCTGATCGCGACAGAGAGGAAATGAGACGAGTGTGTGTGTGTGTGTTTGATCAGCCCTGTCACTGCTGTAATGATGGTTCCTGTCTGTAATCCATCTTAAACACACTTGTATGTGTATGAAACATTTACAGTATATCTTGTATCATATTTTACATATTGTCAGATGATCAACATTAACACTAATGTCTCGTGTGTTTTGTCAGATTGTTGGTTGTAAAGTGTGTCGAGTTCCTGAAGGCTCCACTGAGCGCTACACCAGGTGGATCAACTCTCTGAGTCCAGAGCAACTCCTCACACAGGTGACACACACACACACATCAGAGGGATTAAATAAATGCACTCTCTTTTATAAATGCATCTTATTGTGCATGATTCATTCATGCATGTTTTGTTAATCCAAATATCAAAAGTTGATCTTCCAGTTAAATTGCAGACTCTTTAGCCGCATTTACACTGCAGGTCTTGATTCTCAAGTCTGATTTGAATTTTTATGCATTTTTTTTTTGAGGACCAGCTTACATCTTATTTTAAAAGTGACCCATCTCCAATATCTGCATTTACACTAATCATGCGAAACAACCCAAAGTAGACGTACTGACCCCAAAAAAAAAGCTTAGGCCGAAAAGGACGTAAATAAACGTCATGATTTGCAGTAGACACAGACAAGATGATAAAACAAGCTTTTGCTTTCCGCACCATCTTTAAAGGTCAGAAAACATTGGTCTCTTAAAGGATTAGTTCACTTCAGAATGACAATTTCCTAGTAATTTACTCACCTGCATGTCATCCAAGATGTTCGTGTCTTTCTTTCTTCAGTCGAAATGAAATGAAGGTTTTTGAGGAAAACATTCCAGGATTTTTCTCCATATAGTGGACTTCACTGGGGTTCAACGGGTTGAAGGTCCAAATGTCAGTTTCAGTGCAGCTTCAAAGGGCTCTACATGATCCCAGACGTGGAATAAGAGTCTTATCTAGAGAAACCATCGCTCATTTTCTAAAAAATAATAACAATTTATACACTTTTTAACCACAAACGATCCTCTGCGATGTGCCACGCATTACGTAATCACGTTGGAAAGGTCACGTGTGATGTCCCTGATGGATTCTGACTTCCGTTTGGATGCTGTCCTGTTCCAGTCTCCATAGGAACACATTGCTAAAATGTGGTAAAAAGAGCGACTGAATTACTTAAACAGAAACTTTCTGAACATTCCTGAGTCTCTCCATCAGTGTCGACTCCGGTTTGAACAATGTGAGGCTGAACACCGTTACTGACAATCCTCATTTTGGCTGCGTGAGATTCTCCAGCTTTGTTGTTGTCGAGCTGTTAAAGCTCCGCCCTCTTCTGGAGCAGCAGCTCATTTGCATTTAAAGGGACACACACAAAAACAGCGTGTTTTTGCTCACACCCAAATAGGGGCAAATTTGACCAGCTATAATAAATGATCTGTGGGGTATTTTGAGCTGAAACTTCACAGACATATTCTGGAGACACCAGAGACTTATATTACATCTTGTGAAAGGCGCATTATAGGTCCTCTAAAACCATTTTCATAGGTTTATAGTTACATTATCAGCTTGAAAAATACGCTAATTTGACTAAAAACACTCAAGACTGGAAATGTAAAGGAAAATTTCACTTTGAGTTGGTTGAGGCTTCCATGTTCAGGAAAAAGAGGGATAGAGCACTTTATTAGGGAAGTAAAGAGGGTTGATTTGAAGAATGAGTGTGTGTGTGTGTGTGTCTGTCTCTCTTTTATGACAGTCCGTTTGATCTCTCTCAGCGTGTGTCGGCAGGATGTGTGTAGGTGTGTGTCAGGAAAGGCGAGGCGTGTTGTGTTTTGAGAGGTCGCGTGCCTCGCGGTCAACAGGTCGCCACAGAAACAGGATGTGTACCTGAAGACAGATATTTCCACGGAAACAGGGAGCATAGCGCATCCACACGCGCTGGCGGGAAACGGATCCCGAGGGTCGTGAGGTCAGAGTGATGCGTGGAACGTTCCAGATGCCCAAATCATCCAAAAACCCTCACATTATGAACCGAGAGAGAGAGTTATGAGTGGTGTTTTCAAACTCTAGTAAGCCCTTAGTAACACCCTAGCAACCCCTCACAACAGCAACCGTCCTCAGAATCATTATAACAGCACTGGGCACTCATCATGTCAGTAAACACTCCTTTAATGTGTTTCCTGATGCTTTTCTGCTCTGATTTTCTCCTCCACATGTTCTTGTTCATTGAGAAGGGAGTCGTGTTTCTCTTGGGTGTGTTTGTGCATTCCAGCCGAGGTTATCCAGTGAAACACACACACACACACACACACACACACATATCCAGTGGGCAACATCTCTGAGCCGTTACGACACACTCGACCAGCTCAGTGTCAGTCTCTGAACACACACACTCTCACACACGTGACCTTTGAGGCTGGATTAGTGAGATCAACAGGTTTTAGTAAGAATATTTGTACCTTGTGATGTGATTTTAGGCTTCACTGACAGCGAAGCAAGTGCACACTGATCTCAGCGCTCTGCTTACTTTCTTTGCTCTGTGAAATATCACTGATTTCATCCCTTTTGCCATCTTTGAAATATTCCTCTTTCCTCACTCCATCGTTTACAAACAGAAAGACAGTGAGGGAGTGTGTGTGTGTGTGTGTCTCGCCCTGATCTTAACTCTCAGACGAGCACAAGCAGCCAAAGTAAACTCATTAGAGTGTTGAGAACATGTTAATGCTTTTATCTTAACCAGACGCTGATGTGTGACGGGATTCGGTCTGTTTTGTCCATCTAAACTGGAAGCAAAAATGCTGAATAACATAGTCCCATCTTTAATGTTTAATACACGTTTATTTTACTTATTTATTTAAAAAAGAGACAGTGTACATTAATCAACATTCATGAATGTAAATTTAGGCTTATACAATCAAATATAATACAATCAAACATTATAAACAGTCCTTTAGAAAAGAACATATCAACTGTTTTTGACAGATTGAGCCATGATGTGACTTTTGCCATAACATCTGTTAACTTATTTGCATCATCATCTGCTTTTTTACCATGTGTGAAAATGACTGTATCATCAGCATACGTTATGATATTGCATTGTTGACACACCAATCATTAATATGCATGCTAAAGAGAACCAGGCCCAATATGGACTCTTGTGGAACAGCAGTTGATTGTGGTGAAGGACTTTGCACCAGTGAGATTAAAGGGACAGTTCACCAAAAAAAAAAGAGCATTTGAAGAATGTTGGTAATCAAACAGTTGACTTCCATAGTAGGAAAAAAATGTGGATGAAAAAAATGTCTACAGTCAGCTGTCTGGTTGCCAACATTCTTCAAATGAACTTTTTTGGTGTTCAACAGAAGAAAGAAACTCATTTGGGTTTAGAACAAATGAAGGGTGAGTAAATGATGACAGAATTTTCATTTGTGGTTGATCTAAACCTTTAAAGGGGTCATGAACTGCGTTGTTTTATTGTTTTATAATGTTTCCTGGTGCATTTATAATGTTAGTATGCTTTTTACATCAGAAATTGTCATAATTTAGAAATAAAAGGCATTTTTTCTACCCTGATTTTAGCCCTGTGATTTGAACACTCTGTTTTAAGGGGCGTGTCTCTGTGAGACTTCAGTGTAAACGCCCACTGCTGTGATTGGCTAATTTTCCATTCGAAATAGCCAAGTATTACTCTCTCTTTTATTGCGTTTTTACTATTACAGCTCTCAAGTTTAACTAATCGTGAAAAGTGCTGCATTACATTTAGATCTAAGGCATTATATTTAGATTGTGGCATGAAAGGTTGCAGTGATGAACATTGTATAGCCGATCACAGACATGTTGTTGAGCGCATGAAAGCAGTGATCTCGTCATTGCAACTCAATTTCTGCACACTAACAAATGCTTTCATCTTCACTAACAGTGCAAACGCGATATAACTAAGAGATTCATTGAATAAAACGGGAGTTTTGCGCATCAGTCACTGATAAACTCGCGCTGTTTGATTGACAGCTCCAGCGATTGTAAAGGGAGCGTTCTTTGATCGCTTTCTTTATATAATTTAATCACCTTTAAATAACAGATTATTTTCATCCCACTAAGAGAAACAACACATGTTGACGTTTAGTCACGGGTTTGATAAAGAACATCTGACTGTACATGAATCATTAATATCAGATCAGGCATTAGAATCAACACAGTTACTGACATGTTGTTGCATTACTGTCGAGTCCAGGCACTGCACAATATTTTGTAATCCTCAACAGCATGTTTATTGCTTGGTAACTTGCTGGTCTGGTTTAGCACCATGTAGGCCTATGTTACTTAGGCTACCTGTTCTATTGCATGTCATGCATGAATCGGTGGTCGGGGCTAAACAGGCAGTGATGAAGTAGGTGTTAATCTTCTTCTGCAGAGGCGGTGCTTGTTGCCCTTTGACGTCATAGATCCACACTTTGTAAATTCTGTCGTTTGCTGGGTCTGGTGTCAATTAAAGCTTTTATTGGACTAACAAGGAAGTTTTCAGCTCTAAAACTTACAGGATATTCTTATAGTATGATGACCTCTTATATGTCAAAAGCTCAAGGAAAATTTGATTTCTCAGTTCATCACCCCTTTAATAGAGACCAAACGATTGATTTTTATTTTTTTGTTGTTGTTTTATCATGTTGTGCTGTTTATTTGTCTTCAATAGTGCATTTGTGTTGTTCACTTGGTTTCTGTTTTATATACAATGTGCTGTAGCTCCGCCCACAGTGAAATCTCATTGGTATAAAAACACTCTTTACATAACTGTATATTAAGCATAAAACATGCTCTGATTGGCTCTGATTAGTCTTTACAGTAAGATTACCTCATTCTGTGTGGCTATTTAAACTGAAAGAAGTTTAAAGGAGACCTGTTATGCCCCTTTTAACAAGATATATAAGTCTCTCTAGAATGTGTCTGTGAAGCTTCAGCTCAAAATACCCCACAGATCATTTATTATACCATGTTGTAAACTCCCATTTTTGAGTGGAAGGAAAAACATACTGTTTTTGTGCATGTGTCTTTAAATGCAAATGAGCTGCTGCTCCCTCTCCCCTTTCCAGGCGGAGCCTGTACAGCTTATGCCTTGGATACTCTGCCCTGTAAAACGAACAAAACATCTGCTTGGTGTTCATTATCATCTATATCGCAGCCACGCACTTCATCTTGAAAGTTTATAGTCCGTATGCGTTTTAAAGCTATATCAGTCTAAATTTATCATTTTCTGAGCGACACACCTGAAGCACGCGCACAGAAAGCTGCCTCTCAGACGGCACGTCCTGTGAGTATTACACTGCTCTTTCATTTCTTATTGTGTTTAAACTGTCAAAAACACACAAAGTTCACAAACACACTGGGTTATGTCTCTGAACGTAAACAGCAGGGACACAAATCACATGTGTATATTAGATCTGTGGCTCATTTTCTTCAAAAATCAAACTAATCCACTGCGTCTTCAGCGGCTCTGATGTCCGGGTTAAATGACTGTTATGATCACTCTTACTTCCAACAACAAAACATCTCAATTGCTTACGAGACATTCTTGTCGCTACAGAGACAATGGCGGACTGTGTACAACTCGCTCAGGGCGGGTCTATGCTAATACCACATTGTCCATCAGCAGTCGTGGGCGGGGCCTGTGCAACGTGACGTCACAGTGCACAGAAAATGAAAACGGCTTGTTCTATGTTTTATGGGGATTAAAAAAGATATTTTTTATCACTATAGGGTGGTTGTGTTCACACACTACCAACACATTTATGTTGAATTTTGCATAATAGGTGCTCTTGAATGGGTCCCTGTCTGAATAGAAGTATTAATTTCCTTCAAAGGTCTACACCTCTCACGGGCCGACGGTCATCATGCCCACATGGTTCTGCTCCCGCGACTGGTTCCAGACAGTCGGTCGGTTTGACGAGGGAGGAAAGGTGAGGCTCTTCTGCTGAAACACACGTACATCCCTCGAGCCGCCGCTGATCTGTACTCTCTCTCTCTCTCAGGGCGTTCCTGAGGATCTGCTCTTCTTCTACCAGAGTCTTTGTCGCGGGGGGACTGTGGTCCGAGTGGACGAGTGTTTGCTGGTTTATCGATATCATGAACATGCGGCAACACATTCTGTGCTGGAGTGAGTCGCTTACAATCACTGATTATCATCATATTTTACAGATATGCAGTGAAATTGAATCAGGACGTTCTTCTGCTCATGTGTTTTATAACGATTTCAGCCGAAATCTTACATGTGTTAATAGAATCTATTAGTGGGAAATGTCAAGATCCTCATATTCTCACGGGTCTCTTCAGTGTGTGTGTGTGTGTGTTATCTGTCTCTTTGTGGAATGACTGGCATCTTCCCGCTATGTGTGTCTGGAATTCCACACATTTTCACGCCGTCTGTCCAACAGGCCACAGCTGGACGTCAAACCCCAGCGTCCTCTCATTACATGTGTGTGTGTGTGTTCAGGGTTGATTTATGTATTTTAGTGTTTTATGATGCTCTCAGTTTAGGGACGTATGCAGAATGAATGGAAAGAATGCTCTTTAAATAACCCAAAACCAGTTTCTCCTTCCTCCGATGTCCCTGAAGTCATGGATAGATGATCTTCATCACACTCATCCTCATGTTTGTTAACCGTCTCTGTCCTCCTGCTCTCAGAGACACCATCTGGGACCTCCGCGTGGGCTTCCTGCAGGAGCGAGTGCTCAGCCAATGGGAATCGTTCACTATATGGAACGCTGGAAAACAGGGACGGAAACTGTACCGCAGCTTGAGTCCCACCAATCAGAAGAAGGTGACGGCTCAGAACACAGAGCGCTGGATGTCTCCACAGGATTATAGATGTAATGTCAGGACACACAGGAGAGGGACTTTAAAATACTTAAATGATATTTAATTCAATAATAATTAATTAGTTATTAAACTATTAATTAACTAATTAAATAGTATTATTAATAATTATAATGATTACTTAAATACTACAAGAGATTTAAAAATTACTAAAATAAATAATTAATTAAAATAACTGAATTTATTATTATTAATTAGTTAAAATACAGAAGGGACTTAAAAATACTTAAATAATAATAATTTAAAATAATTGAAATGAATTAATTATTAGTAGTATTTAGTTAAAATACTAAAGGAGCTTAAAATACTAAAATAAATAACTATTAATAACTAATTAAAATTGTATAATGATAATAATAAGTATTGTTATTAATCAGATAAATACTCAAATAAATTAATAATTAAAAGTATTATTATCAGTCAAAATAGTGAAGAGACTTAAAATACTAAAATATAAATTAATTATAATAAATTAAAATAATTAAAATAATTAAATTATTATTTATATAAAATACTGAAGGGACCTAAAAAATAAATAATCATAACTAATTAAAAATAATAAATTATTATTATTATTATTATTATTATTATTATTATTATTGTTGTTTTTTTTGTTGTTAATACATTAAATACTAAATTAAATAATCATAAAATCATCAAAAAATTATTATTATTAAACTATTAATTAACTAATAAACTATTATTAATAATAACTAATAAATAATAATACATTTTTTTAAAAAGTACTAAAATAAATAATAATTAAAAATAATTAAAAGAAATGAATGATACATTGAAGGGACTTAAAATACTAAAATAAATAAACAATCATATTGAAATTATAATAATAAAAATAAACAGTAATATTGAAATAACGACAATAATAATTAGTTAAAATACTAAACAGAGACAAAAAATACTAAAATAATAATTAATTACAAATAATTAAAATAAATGAATAATTAAAAGTATTATTATTAATTAGTTAAAATACAGAAGGGTCTTAAAATACTTAAATAAATAACTAATAATAATTAATTAAAAATGATCATAAATGTATAATGATAATAATAATTGTTATTAATCAGATAAATACTAAAACAAATTATTAATTAAAATGCTTATTATCAATCAAAATATTGAATGGATATTAAAATATTAAAATACAAATAAATTATAATAAATAAAAATAATAATTTAAAAATTAATTTTAAATAATTCAAATAAATGAATTATTATTTTGTTAAAATACTGAATGGACCTAAAATAAATAAATAATCATAACTAATTAAAAATAATCAAAATCAATTATTATTGTTGCTGGTTTTGTTTATTAGGGCAATTTTCAATTCTAGTAACCCCTTATCAACTGCCTAATAACACCCTAGCAACTACCCAGAACACCCAACTGAGCTGCAGTGATTGTAAGTGAATTAATATGTGAAGTGTGTGTGTGTGTGTGTGTGCAGGTGAAAGCGTTCTGTGACGTGGATGAAAACAAAATTCAGAAGGGCTTTTACACATACGAGGAGTCAAAGGTGAGAGACATGAATGTGTCAATATAGATTATAATAATATATCTTAAGATTGTTTATACCATCATGAAGCATTAGGCATAGTGTAATACAGGGATATGATTGGCAGTAGTAATAGTGCATGTTATATGTAATAAGAATAACTGCATATTAAACATGCATTTTTCAATAATTGCATATTTGTAAACTTCTTTAAACATTATTTTTAGTTGGCGCTATGACTTTAATGTTCACTGAATTCAAAGAGAGTTTCGCACCAAAGAAAACGATCCACTGAAATGATCTGAATGTGAGAACTGGACGTCTTCATGGGAACGTGCTTGATGTGAATCTAGAATAGTGATTAGTTATGCAAATGTAATGCTAGTAATGAATCAACGTTTATGCCTAGACACAGATCAGCTGTTTTCAGAACAACACGCCGTGACTAATTAATTTCCTGGAAAATCCATCATTATCCTCATTAGCTTGATGAGAATCAGACGAAGGATCACACGGCGCAGCAGCCAAAACACTGGAGGATAATATCAGGAACATTCCCGCAGGATCATCAGTTATCTCCTCTGAACACGCTTCACACTTCAGAGCCGTAATGACACTGATGAGACTGTGATTAACACACACTCTCCATTTCTGTTTCCCTCAGGAGCGGCCGAAGCCCAAGATTCCCATCCTGCACTTCAGCAACGCATCGCCGCCGTTTATCGTGTGTGTGAAGCTGGTGAGTGTGTGTGTCTCAGACCTTAATTTGAGCTTTCTAGCACACAGGAAATGACTTTTCTCTGACACACACACACACATGCTCGTGTCCAAATGACCGTGAGGCTCGTATCAATCTCAATCATCATGTGCGTTTCCCGCTAATGAAACTCCAGCGGGATCAGATATTATCACACACACACAGCTGTTTCTGCATCGCTTAATATTGCATACAATGTGGATTCTAGTGAGCCGCCCAGTCGTCTGTGCCCTACATAGGCAACACCTTAACTGACGTGAACCGCCATCAGTGACTGATTTGAGACGCTCCTCATGCCACACAATAATCACATTATCTGATGCCAACAACGCTAAGCTGAATTAACATATTAATACATAAATTATTGTAGTAGGTTGCCCAATATTTGTGAATTTATACATTTTTATTTATATATACACTATTGCAGTGCATTATGGGATTGTCTAGTTTAGCCCCGTTCACTTTGCAGGTGTCTCTCTGTAGGATATGACACATGGAGTCCTGGAGGAAAACCTGCTGTCGCTGCAGCTTAAAGAGGGAATCCATTACTACCATTTCAACTGAAGACGGAGCGTGTCCGGCAGGTTTGGGCTGCACTAGGATGACCTACAAAGACAGTCAGACCTCAGGTACTGTGGGACCTGCAGACGAGTGACGGACTAATAAAGGGACCGAATAATGTCTTAATTAAGATCTATGAATCTTTTCTGTAAAGTTAGAGGCTGGAAAACATCATCAGCTCAGTGTGAAACTACAGAAGTTGACAAATCCTTATCTGAATGTTTAAAGGATTAGTTCACTTTCATATTAAAATTTCCTGATAATCTACTCACCCACGTCATCCAAGATGTTCATGTCTTTCTTTCGTCAGTCGAAAAGAAATTAAGGTTTTTGATGAAAACATTCCAGGATTTTTCTCCATATAGTGGACTTCAATGGACTCCAAACGATTGAAGGTCAAAATTACAGTTTCAGTGCAGCTTCAAAGAGCTTTAAACGATACCAGACGAGGAATAAGGGTCTTATCTAGAGAAACCATCGCTCATTTTCGGAAAAAACAAAAATAAATTATATACGTTTTAACCATAAATGCTCATCTTGAACTAGCTCTCTTCTTCTTCTCTATTTGAATTCCAGCAGTGTAGACACTGCTAAGTGTATTACTGCCCTCCACAGGTAGTGCAAGTATATTACAATTAGTTCAAACTTTGACCTGTGGAGTGACCAATGCTAGTGTTTCTAACGTTTTTAAGAATGATTTTAACATGATTTAGCATGTTGTTAGCATGCTTTTAGCATGTTTTAACTCGTTAGCACATTGCTAGCCTGTTTTAACAAGTCGATAATGTAATTCTGCATGTTTGAGCATGTTCAGACTCATTACTAACATATTTTAGCATTATGCTAGTATGTTTCTATCATGTTTTAACACATTGCTAGTATGTTATAGCATGTTGCTAATAATACACTAGCATGTTTTACCACATCGCTAACATAATTTTGCATGTTTTGAGCACACATTGCTAGCATATTTTAGCACAATGCTGGTGTTTTTAGCATATTTAAGCACGTTTCTATCATGATTTGGCTTGTTGTTAGGATCCTTCTAGCATGTTTTAACTCGTTAGCACATTGCTAGCCTGTTTTAACAAGTCGATAATGTAATTCTGCATATTTTGAGCATGTTCAAACTCATTACTAACATATTTTAGCACAATGCTAGTATGTTTCTATCATGTTTTAACACATTGCTAGTATGTTATAGCATGTTGCTAATAATATGCTAGCATGTTTTAACATGTTGCTAACATAATTTTGCATTTTTCAAGCATGTTCAAACACATTACTAGCATATTTTAACACAATGCTAGTGTTTCTAACATTTTTAAGAATGATTTTATCATGATTTAGCATTTTGTTACCATGCTTCTAGCATGTTTTAACTTGTTAGCACATCGCTAGCCTGTTTTAACAAGTCGATAATGTAATTCTGCATGTTTTGACCAT